>NC_056731.1:1504382576-1504420076 GCF_019279795.1 Protopterus annectens | reverse complement strand
TAATAACAAAATAAAAAAAGAAAAAAAAGAAAATATCTAAATATTGGTATGGCTGTATGCCTGGAGTGTCTGTTAAAGGCTGCTGCAGTCAATTAATAAATTTAATGTTGATGTCCTCTGCAGTCATTGATATTGGGTTCTATCCCCATACCTGTCAAGCAAGGCATGATAATTGTATAGTTTTTGTACTGTACACATACATGTCTCCCAAGTGTGACTCTGTCACGTAATGTAATTAGTAGTGCGTAATCCCTCTGTCACACATTTACCATCGACATGAGTATCTAACCAGCAATGTATCACTGCATCATCCACAGTACACCTTAGTAGTTATATAGGTCCACCTGATGTGCAAGTGTTCTGTGTAATTTAGTACACACAGTTGTTATGGCTTGGCCAATACTGTCCCATGTGGATAGCTTGAGAGGTGTGTACAGGCTACAGCAGCTATAGTCCACTTGTAAACAAAAGAAAGGACAGACCTGTAGAGTAGGTAGCAGTACTGTTCTCCATAAAATAGATATGATGGCATTAATGGACTGCTTATTTCTCTCTCTCCCTACCCCTTATCTTCATTTATTTATCATTGTTATTCATTGGTTATGGTTTACTATTAACATCTGTTGTTAAATTAACCTTAATTTGGGGCATTTGTTTGATTATTGTTATGTATTATAATGGTTGCATATTAACATATCTTGCTGAATTACCTATGTTGTTGGCCTTATGCTGTAACTGTTACTGGCATGCTGTTAAAATTCTGACTGTTATGTTATTTATTGTTGTGTTCCATATAATATACATTGAAATCTAATTAGGTTATTTTCAGTGTTTTGGCATACTGTTATTACTAACAATGTTTTGTTCATAACTAACCTATACTCATTGCTATACCTCCACCACCACAGCACGACAATTTAGGCTGGTTCCTGCTGATCCACCTACCCCACCTCAGCCATCTGTAGCACTGGGTCCTTGCACATGTGGGACCCAGGCCAGTGGTGCCCTCTCTGCTGGCCCTGCACCACCTTCTGGTGAAACCACCTCAGGGGAATGGGGCCTGGCCCCCCTGGGAGTGGTGGTGGAGGGGAAGTAGTCACCTATGATCAACTACCAGCCATGGTGCACAGGATTGTTCATAGGAGCTATAAACATTGCCTGCACTAGATTGAGGGCAGACTGGAAAACCTGGTGGGGTTAGCTGGCCCTGGCATTCAATGTCCAGCACAGCCACCTTTGGGTCAGTGAAGGAGCAGTGTCAATTGCCCATGGGTAGGGATGTCAGTCATGCTGCTGCCATCTGGAGGCACATGCATCTTGAATTTCACAGCACCCTCCCCATCCAAGGTGCTTATCCCCCCCCCGGTGTCACACACTGTCCCATCTGTTGTCTTGTCTGTCTTGTCTGTCTGCAATTGCATCCTCTCCTACCCAATGTACCTTCCCACACATACCTACATCCCTTCCCCAACACTGCACCCTCTCCTTATAAAAATAGGACACCTAGCCCGCAAAAGAAAGCCCCATACATAGCTCTCCATTTCACATGTGTCTCCATTGGACACAATTAATTTGATCCAATTGGCTTAACAACACATTTATGTTGTCCTCACCCCTCTCTCTGGGGATTGAGGGTCCAAATTCATCCACAAAATCTGTCAAAATGCACAGCTGTTGTTGTACAAGAAATGGAAAGCTATGGTGCTTTCCTACAACCTTCCTGCACATCCATACCTGACTTTCACTATGTTTTCCCCCTGTTTGCCCCCATTTCACCAGTGTCCTATCACCCCCTTTTTCTTTTCTTTTTAATTTTGTTTAGAGCAGGTTTGCGTGGAGCTAAGCAAAGCACCATGACATGCTACAACACTGAAATCCACTTAAATTAGTTTTAATCTGCCTTAATGATCGTATGTGTTTCTTACAGTGTTCGGCACATGTAATAAATAATCACCTCTGCCACATTTTGAACCTAGGCCCTGTCAACTACATCCTAGTGCATTACCCCACTACACCACACAGCTCTGATTTATAACAGGAAATGATACTGATTGCCACTGACATACTGAAATTAAACCTAATGGGAAAATGGGAGTGTACCTGGGACTCTGGAGCAAAAATACACCAGTTGACAGCCAAATAAATATCAATGGCAGCATGTAAGACCTGGGATAGCAGGTAAATGTTCCTTTTTATCTGAAACATCTTTAAACACACCTGTTAAGGCATCAGTGATACATTACATGTCTTTAAGTGGGGCCCTGCTGCAGAACAAAAGTCTTTTAAAGCCATGCACATACTGATGGATACAGATGTGTGTCACAGCCTGTATATCTGCACATATATCTAGCAAATACACCTGTTATAGCCCTGACTCAGTATCTCAGTTTGTTAAATGCCTTGCATAGAGTATATTTTGCCACACACAGTCCTGGGTTCAAATCCAGTGTGTTGCATTTTAATTACATCGTTGTGAAGACAGCAAGTAATGTCTGAGTCATGCGGTTTAATCCCTTTAGATTACTGCTACTGAATTATATGCAACCCAGTTTTGCAAGTCAAAGGCCTGCAGGTAGGGACACACTGCACATATTTGTATAGTTTAACTATATGTCACCTACTACTCTTCTGTTGGCACTGTTGCATAACAGATGTACCTTACGCACATGCCTTGATTGGACTGTAAAGGTTACCCTCACCCTGGCTCTGTGGTAACAACAGGGCTGTCACTGCTGCCAGAGTTACACATACAGCATGCTGGCCTCCAAAGTGTTCAAACCTTCCCATGTGTCCTAGGCTGCAGCCTGGAGCATACACAGCTGTATGTTATGGTAGCTGCTACAGACCGACCATACCTAACAACACGCCATAACAGGTGATCTGAACACAATCATACATGGGGGCAAAGGCCCAGAAATAGGGACATTGTCACAGTTTGACCCTACAAAGATAGTAAGTTGATAGAATAGCAGCCACCGCATTAACATGCATATTCTGATGGGTATGAAGTGTGACACACATGTCTCTCTCCTTTTACTGACCTCAACACACAATGCTGGAGAGTGAACTGCCAGATGACCCCACTGCCTTGGGATACTAAACAAACACATGAGATAAAACTGTTGACATATTTTATACATCTCTAAGCGGTCTGTATTTATGCTTACCCTCTGTGATGCTTTAGTCTCCACACATCAGTAATGTCCATCTCAAAAGCTAAGAAAGGGGCCAAGGCCTACATGAAGGCCTCATATATTGCACTGGGGTGCCATGTCATTGGCTAATGATAGTGCAATTCAGCTGCTTTGGATGCAGATAGCTATTCTGGGCCACAGATTGGTGCAGAGGCAATTACCTGTTAATGAGCATTAACTACAAAAAGCAAGCAACTGCTTATGGGGAACAGGTATGTATGAGGTTTTACTCACACAGTGCATGTGCAAAGCATTTGCAGAGGAATGCTCAAAAAATGGAAAATATCAGTCAACCAGGTATACACTAGATTTCCCCATAAAACAGGATGCAGATGGGAGGATGGGAGGATGGAATAGGGATTACAACAATAGGCTTGTATTAGATCTATGATATTGACATGTCAGTGATACTCTTTTGCCCAGCACCTACAGGCATGCCTCTCAACTGTCCCTGCTTTGAATCACATCTCTGCTCTGTCCCTGTCAATCCCTCCTACAACAACCGTGTGTTGTAGTAAAGATAGTAGGTTACACGTAAGATATAGTGACACTAAGTAAGGGTGTACACTCCTGTAACAGCAAACAATGTACTGTAATTCACCTCCTCTCAGTCTGTCAATGTCACACATAAATAGGTCCCTGAATGTCCCTGATGTACTCTGGCTAAGTCCCTGTTTCATGGACATTCATCCCTGTCTGGTTGAGGGCTATGCCTAATATACCTCTCAACCTCCTACAGTAAAAATTCAGGACAAAGCCATAATTAATGGGGGGACAAAGGCCCAAACTCAGCCAAACACAGCTCAACTCAAACGCAAACCAAACTCAGCTGTCAACTGTTTGGCACAGCTTAGGCCTTTGGCACCACCACACCACACCCTGTGCATGTGATGATACAAGAGCCACATCCCTGCCATCCATGCCATTGATGCAGGGACCTGCAAATGTGTCTGGTACACAGGGGGACTATATTACTTTACATGTATTTGTGTAGTGCAGTAGTATTGTGCCATGGCAGTTGTGGGCCACGACATGTACTGTATGCTGGCAATTGTCTTGACTACACATCACAGTTTGTGTACCTATGCTGGCTGTTGGTACACTGCCAGTAGTGTTAAAGAATGAAAGGTGTGTCACGGTCCTGTATATGTCTGTGTCTCAACAGTCTGACCCATTCAACTATGGGCACATGGTGGCAATACAGCGGCACAGAGTGGCAAGGCAGCACAGCAGAAATATGGCTTCAGCAAGGTATGCCTGCATACATGCATGGCTCACTAACTGCATATGTGTAGAACAGTGCATCAGGGACAATGGGGACAGTCAACATCATCATGCTTTCATACCCTGTGACAAGATCTGCTACCTTTGATATGTGTCACCTGGGTATGCTGCATTTACAAATCTAGATGGTGGTGGTCATAAATTATTCTTATGTAGATGAGGGAAATTTAGGGCCAATGGCTTGCCACAGGACCATAAAATGTATAACTAGTGTACAGAGATAGGCCAGATGGCCATGTCTCTAGTGCTGCAAAGAGATATGTTTATACACATATACAAGCTGGATGCTGTGAGATTAGAATCCCTACATATCTAGTAATACATACTATAGCTTGAATTATGTATTGCATGCACCATAAAGTTTATCTGCTATCAGAGTGTCAGTCAGTGCTCTTAAGGTGGATGACATCAGCAGGCCTTGTAAAGGAGGCCAATGCTGAAGCCAGCATCCAGTCGCAGGGCCTTACATGCATACCCATTGCACAGAGGCAAGCCAGATGTGCATGTGTGAGGTGCCACAAGGTAATATATATATATATATATATATATATATATATATATATATATATATATATATATATACTTAAACATACATACAGAACCCTCCCAATCTACTGTTACACACTACAGCTTGCAGTAATATCACATGCACCATGGAGTTTACCTGTTGTTTGATTGTCAGCCAGCACTCTTAAGGTAGATGACATCAGCAGGCCTTGTAAAAGAGGCCAATACTGAGGCCAGCAGCTAGTCACAGGGGAGAAAATGCACAACCATTACACAGAGATAGCCCATACGGGATTGTCTGAAGTGCTGCATAGAAGACATCAGGAGGCCTTGTAAAGGAGGCCAATATTGAGGCCAGCAGCTAGTCACAGGGCATGAAATACATAACCATTACACAAAGATAGCCCATACAGGCTTGTCTGAAGTGCTGCATGGGGATACGCACACACACACACACACACACACACACACACACACACACACACACACACACACACACACACATACACAAGTTGGATGATGTGAGAATAATACCCTTTCCTATCTACTGGTACACACTGTAGCTTGCAGTACTTATCACATTAGCCACGGTGTTTATCTGTTATTATATTGTCAGCCAGCACTCTTAAGGAGGAAGACATCAGCAGGATTGATAAAGGAGGCCAATATTGAGGCCAGCAGCTAGTGGCAGGGCAAAAAATGAATAAGCATTGCACAGAAGTGGCACATACTGGGTTGTCTGAAGTGCTGCATGGGAATATATTCACACACACACACAGACACACACACACACACACACACACACACACACACACACACACACACACACACACACATACACACACACATACAAACACACACACAAAATGTGAGAATAGAACCCATAACTATCTAGTAGTACACACTACAGCTTGCAGTACTTATTGCATGCACCACAGTGTTTATCTATTATTAGATTGTCAGCCAGCACTCTTAAGGTGGATGACAACAGCAGGCCTTATGGAGGAGGGACTTTAGAGGTAAGCAGCCAGTCACAGGGCCATAAAATGCATACCATTGCATGGAGGTAGCCCATATGGGCATGTCCATACTGCTATGAGGGGTTATATTCACACACACACACCCACACACACACACACACACACACAGACACACACACACACACACACACACACACACACACACACACATACACACACACACACACACACACACATTATGAGATTAGAACTCCTGCCTATCGAGTATTACACAGTACAGTTCACAGTATTATCGCACACATCACCAGTTATGTTTATTGTATATGCTGCTGCAGGCACAGCACTTGTTGAATACATAAATTGGCCTTGTGTTAGTATGTGTGGTCTGCAGAGTGATATTGCTTGGTACTGTTATTGTATCTAGTATCCTAGGGGTGGGATACCGAATAATATCCCTGCTCTGTGTGTACACTTACCAGTCTGGCCATATGTGGCTGTTTGCAGTTTAAAAGGTGGACATGTGGCCAGGGATAATATTGCCTGTTCGAGGCATGCATTGCACCCATTGTATATTACACCATCTGTGTACATGCATCTGTTTACAGGGTGACAGTTTGCAGGTACAGGGGTCTGTGGGTGAATGGATTATGTACTGTTGCGGCCTTGGTCTGGTGCCATCAGACAACTGTTGTGATGTGTAAGTGCAGATAACCCCAGCATTCTGGAATATGTGGGGACATTTGTACATTCCCTCCCATCATATCTATATAAATGCGTTTAACAGGAATGTCTCCTTAAATGTTGTAGTGTGTATGTTATGTAAATGTGTTATGTAGATATATGTGGGGAGTCTATGTATCATTGTACTTTATATAGCTATATGTACCTCTTGTTATTGTGTGTGTATATATATATATATATATATATATATATATATATATATATATATGTATGCCACATACTGATGGAGACACTAATCAAGTGAGACAGATATGTATACATGGCACTATGTATACACAGACATATTTCCACATAACAGGTCTTTGGGTGGTAGAAGCAGCAGATTTGGGGTTAAGTTAGCTAAGTGTAGTAGCATGCCCAGTGTGATTGTCAGTACTGACAATGTGACTCCATGCCACAGCTACCTGCCCTCACGTCCAGGATTATGTGTGCTACAGGTGATTGGCTGCTGCACTTGTTACCACAGTACTGCAGTTCCCTCATATTGTCCCAGATATTCCCCAGCTGTTTGTGGCATTCATATGTGACTCATGCCTCACAAATGTACAGAGCTTCACAGACTGTCCAGAAGTTTGCCTCATATGTTTTGTCCATTTCACATAACATTACGATATTCTAGCAAATTAGTTGCAGATCAGCCTAAGCTCTGCTGGCATAGACAGTGGTGCAACGGTCTTGTGACCCTACTGTTTGGCATCTCCCTGGAATAATGTTGTGGAGTTTCCAGCCATGTGGGCTAGTGGATGTTATGGGGCACGTACTAGTGAACACAGTACCTGTTGTCTCATGTGGCTGTTAGATCTGTACAAGTAGCCCAGTCGCCCACTATAGATCTTTGCAAGTAGCCCAGCAGCACACTATATATAGCCTACTATATTCCCTTGCATACATGCGGCACGTCCACACATATGCTACCATATTATAGAACCCCTTACAAGTGGTGTATAAGAGAGTGACTTACCTTGTCAATGCAGCAGTTGACAGACATGTAGTTCAGGGCTGACTCTGTCTGATGCATGCAGTTCACAACCAAGAAATAGTGACGTACAAGTTGTGTGGTCTAGCTGGCATTATTTTTACTAATATGTATGCGAGCCGGAGTAAGGTGGCAGTCCCTAGGTTGTCAGTGCATGTGCTGTGCATTCTCTCTTGGCCAAGGCCAGTGCATATTGGGCATGCCTACATCTGTCTACAGGAGCAGACTCATGGGGTTCCTCTTCAGAGCCCCCCGTGGGTGTGGCTGTGGTGATCTAGGCACTGGTGGGAGGCTGTGTATCCCTACCCTTTGCTAAACTTGCTGTAGATGTTTCCACAGGATCATATTGTGTAGCATGGCATATACTCTATGATGTTCCTAGTTTGTGTGAGTGCCTCATTATGTCATTCTTCTATGGGTGTGTGTGCATTTCTAATGGGTGTCATCATGCATGGTTCCAGTGTGTAATCAGCATCCCCAAGTAAACAGCAGTCTGGGATGTCCCCCCTAGAAAACATCTGGTACAGCTGTGATGCATGCCAAATATGGGAGTCATCATAACTGCCAGGGCTGCCAGCACATGCATTCATGATAATGCCCTGAGCATTGCACACAACCTGGCAGTTGATGGAGTGGTGTCTCTTGCAACTGATGTAGATTCTACCCTCTTCACTGGGTGGTGCCTTGATGTGTACATCAGTGCAATCTATGGCACTCAGTACCTCAGGGTAGTGTGCTACATGGTAGAAATGTTGCACACTGCCGGCCCTTACCTCAGGAGTGAAGGGAAAATACATGTGCTCACTGGCATATGGTAGCATGGCATCCAGGAACTGGTAGAGTACCCTGGAAGAAGATGCCCTTGAGACCCCCATCATGTCCCCAGTCTGTCTTTGGAAAGTAACTGTAGCTAGTATCCTAAGGGCTACACATACCTTTGTTTTCACTATGATGGGTTCCCCTCTGCTGGCTCTGGGTCTGAGTTGAGGTTGACAGAGCTCTGTGAGTTCTTGTATGTCCCTGACCACCTTGTAGTACTCTACAATCCCCAGCTCATGTAGCTCTCCTGGTAGGTTACCCTGGACTTGAACACTTTTTTCCTACTCAGTCTAGGCTTCTGGTCAGCATCATAAGCAGCTGCATTGACCTCAACATCTGGCACATACATATGTAGAACACCTGCAGCAGTCCCTTGCAATCTCTCAGTTAAAATTCCCAAGTCTGTACTCCACTAGTGCAGAGTATGGGAGAAAAATCAGATTGTTGGGTGTATGCATTCTTTCTAGTGCTCTGCCCTATGTACAGCCTGTGGGTTGGCAAGCTTTGATGCACCTGCCAAGTACATCATTAGGGGTTTTAATGACCTAGTTTAAGTGCAACAGGGGTCATCAGTAATTGACATATCATTAGCTTTACTAGCCTTTATTTTTTTTTACAGCATTAACTGCTTAACTCTACGGTGTGCAAACCTGCACCGCAAAAAAGATAAACAATGCTCAACAGTCGCTAGACATACCACTATGACTGTGCATGCTCAGCAGGGTGGTGCACCATGCAAACATGCTGAAACATGTGCATAGTAGGTAAACAAAGTTTAGCAGTCACTGGACAAATCTCCCTGCTGAGCATAGTGCTGTTGTCTTATACAGGCACTGCTGAGCTCCAATGAGCTTAAAGGACTCTGGACACACCCCCTTTTGATGTCAGCTACCTCTTCTGTGGATACCAACATGGTTCAGTGCCTACACAGATGGGATCTGCAAACATAGATACATATTTTTGCTATTCATTAAACCTAGCTCATTTGCATATAGATCCCTGCTTAATATCTGGAAACTACATGGATCCAGGGTCTACCTCATTAGCAACCTCAGCAGTTTATCATTGCACATACTCCACACAGGGTCCTATAATGTATTACTCTTACATACTCACAAATTCACAAATTCCATTTTTTACAATATATATATATTTTTTTCCCCATAACAGCATGTCTGTGCACTGCGGTGCAAACATACCCAGGGTATTAAAAAAACAATATTTTACATTATTTTCCATACAGTTTTGGACACACAGTGGTTAGTTTTGCACATATCTGTGCCCTCTATGCTATCTCTGCTACTGTCAGTACACGTTTACAGCCCCGGGTGTCATTTTTACATCCTTTACATAGAATTTTTCTGTGTAGATTACAGACACCAACACAGGGTCTGCACAACTGCCTGTCTGCTTGCTGGAACATTCTATCTGTCTCATTTGCATGCATTTCACCTGCTTATGAGGTGATTTGCATGTCACAGACACTTCCGTGTTCACATGTTCATGCACACCCCCTCAGCTCTGTTTACTGGATTGCACATATGCTTACTTCTATGTAAATATTTTGCCACTATGCCTACATGGAAAAAAGCCATGTAGGCTTTATTAAATCCCCCTTTGTATTATACTGTGCAGTTTACAGTCATTGTATTATACAGGGCCATGCAGTGCATACAGCACGGACCCCAAGTCATTGCTCATTGCCTTAATTTTAAGCAAAGGGAATGCCATATATATTGCCTGTTGCACTTGAAGTAAGGATAAGAAAATATTCAGAGATGTGTCCACCTCAGAACTGGAGTGGACCCACACAATTATAAGAAACACTTTTTTTAGTATGCCAAAAAGACAAGCAATTGGCTTACTAAGGTAATACAGTCAGACATGACCTTAGATATTGCATGACTCCCTGATTTATTCATAGCAGTGAGTGGAGTTGTATGCATTTTGCATTAACTTTTTTCCTTATGTAATTGTTTTTCCCAATGAAAATTGCACTTAATACTGTAAATTAAAATAGCAGTGATCTAACAGGGTAGCTTTGTGTCTGTTTTTTTTTGGTGGGATCCAGTCACACACTTTCATGGTGTTTATCACAGCAATCAAGATTTTTTTTTGTTCTTTAGATTAAATTGTTCAGCAGTTTTAAGAACTGCAAAAAAGAGCACTTGTCAGTGATTTTTTAAAAAATGGTCAGTCTTGAAGGAACAAGGTAGTATCATTATGCCCATTTGCAGGTAATTAACATGTCCATTGCATTTTGCACCTCAGCAGGATGAATTTACAAAACTGTGTGAAAAGTCCTTTCATTTATGTTTGCAGTTTATTGTGATAAACTCTCTAGTTTTTTTTCTAATGATAAAGACCAATTCTCCAGCATTGTATGTGTGTGCAAATGTGTCTGGTACACAGGGTGACTATATTACTTTAAATGTGTTTGTGTAGTGCAGTAGTATTGTACCATGACAGTTGTTGTAGGCAACGACAGGTACTGTATGCTGGCAAGTGTCTTGACTACACATCGCAGTTTGTCTACCTCTGTTGGCTGGTGGTACACTGGTAGTAGTGTTACAGAATGACAGGTGTGTCATGGTCCTGTGTATGTTTGTGTCTCAGAAGTCTGAAACATTCAACTATGAGCACATGGCACAATACAGCGGCACAGGGTGGCAAGACAGCGCAGCAGAAATATGGCTTCAGCAAGGTATGCCTGCATACATGCATAGATCCCCAACTGCATATGTGTAGAACAGTTTGTCAGGGACAATGGGGACAGTCAGTGTCATCATGCTTTCATACCCTGTGACAAGATCTGCCACCCTTGAAATGTGTCACCTGGGTATGCTGCACTTACAAATCTGGATGGTGGTGGATATTAATTATTCTTAAGTAGATGAGGGTGATTTAGGGCCAGTGAATACCCACAGGACCATAAAATGTATTATGCACAGAGATAGGCCAGATGGCCATGTCTCTAGTGCTGCAAAGAGATATATTTATACACATATACAAGTTGGATGCTGTGAGATTAGAATCCCTACATATCTAGTAATACATACTATAACTTGAATTATGTATTGCATGCACCACAAAGTTTATCTGCTATCAGAGTGTCAGCCAGTGCTCTTAAGGTGGATGACATCAGCAGGCCTTGTAAAGGAGGCCAGCAGCTAGTCACAGCCTTAAAATGCCTAACCATTGCAGAGACAAGCCATATGGGCATGTCTGAAGTGTCACAAGGTAATATATATACTTACATAAACATACAGACATTTGATGATGCTAGACTTGAACACCCTCCCAATCTACTGTTACACACTACAGCTTGCAGTACTTATCTCATGCATGACAGAGTTTACCTGTTGTTTGATTGTCAGCCAGCACTCTTAAGTTAGATGACATCAGTAGGACTTGTAAAGGAGGCCAATACTGAGGCCAGCAGCTAGTAACAGGGCATAAAATTCATAACCATTACACAGAGATAGTCCATACGGGATTGTCTGAAGTGCTGCATGGATGACATCAGCAGGTCTTGTAAAGGAGGCCAATACTGAGGCCAGCAGCTAGTCACAGGGCATAAAATGCATAACCATTATATAGTGATAGTCTATACAGGATTGTCTGAAGTGCTGCATGGATGACATCAGCAGGTCTTGTAAAGGAGGCCTATATTGAGGCCAGCAGCTAGTCAAAGGGCATAAAATGCATAAGCATTGCACAGATGTGGCCCATACTGGCTTGCCTGAAGTGTTGCATGGGAATATATTCACACACACACACACACACACACACACACACACACACACACACACACACACACACACACACACACACACACACGTTACATGATGTGAGAATAGAACCCATAACTATCTAGTAGTACACACTACAGCTTGCAGTACTTATTGCATGCACCATATTGTTTATCTATTATTAGATTGTCAGCCAGCACTTTTAAGGTGGATGACATCAGCAGGCCTTACGACAGAGGAACTTTAGAGGCGAGCAGCCAGTCACAGGGCCATAAAAAGCATACCATTGAATGGAGATAGCCCATAAGGGCATGTCCATAATGTTATCATCATTATCATCATCATCATCATCTTCTTCTTTCGGCTGTTCCCATTAGGGGTCGCCACACTGGATCATCTGTTTCCATTTCTTCCTGTCCTCTGCATCTTGCTCTGTCACACCAACCACCTACATGTCCTCTCTCACCACATCCATAAACATTATCTTAGGCCTTCCTCTTTTCCTTTTACCTGGTAGCTTCATCCTTAGCATCTTTTTCCCAATATACTCAGCTTTCCTCCTCAGCACATGTCCAAACCCATATCCGTACTGCTATGAGAGGCTATATTCACACACACACACACACACACACACACACACACACACACACACACACACACACACACACACACACACACACAGGCACCCACACACACACACACACACACACACACACACACACACACACACACACACACACACACACACACACACACACACACACACACACACACACACACACACACATTATGAGATTAGAAGTCATAACTATTGAGTATTACACAGTATAGTTCACAGTATATATCGCATGAGCCACAAGTTATGATTGTTGTACATGTTTCTGCAGGCACAGCACTTGTGGAGCACACAAAGTGGCCTTGTGTTAGTATGTGTGGCCTGCAGAGTGATATTGATTGGTACTTTTATTGTATCGAGTGTCCTAGGGGTGGGATACCGGATAATATCCCGGCTCTGCATGTACACTTACCAATCTGGCCTTATGTGGCTGTTTGCCATCTGAAAGGCTGACATGTGGCCAGGGATAATATGGCCTGTTCAAGGCATGCGTTCACCCACTGTATATTAAACCATCTATGTACCTGCATCTGTCTACAGGGTGACAGTTTGCAGGTATAGGGTCTGTGGGTGAATGGATTATGTACTGTTGCAGCCTTGGTCTGGTAAAATCGGACAACTGTTGTGATGTGTAAATGCAGATAACCCCAGCATCCCCACCATCATATCTATATAAATGTGTTTAACAGGAATGTCTCCTTAAATGTTTTTGTGTGTGTGCACATTATGTAAATGTGTTATGTAGATATATGTGGGGAGTCTATGTATCATTGTACTTTATATAGCTCTATGTACCTCTTGTTATCATATATATATATATATATATATATATATATATATATATATATATATATATATATATAGATATAGATATATCTATATCTATATATATATATATATATATATATATATATATATATATATATATATATATATATATATATATATATATCTATATATATATATGTATATATATATATATACCTGTGTGCCACATACTGATAGAGACACTAATCAAGTGTGAGGGGGACAGGGAGAGACAGATATGTATACATACCTGTATGTATATACAGACCTATTTCCACATAAAAGGTCTTTGGGTGGTAGAGGTATCAGACTTGGGGTTAAGTTAGCTAAGTGTAGGAGCATGCCCAGTGTGATTGTCTGTACTGACAAGGTGACTCCATGTCAGAGCTACCTGTACTCCAGTCCAGGATTATGTATGCTGCAGGCCATTGGCTGCTTCACCTGTTACCACAGTACTGCAGTTCCCTCATATTGTCCCAGATATTCCACGTCTGTTTGCTGACTTTCATATGTGACTCATTCCTCACAAATGTACAGAGCTTCACAGACTGTCCAGACGTTTGCCTCATATGTTTGGTCCATTTCACATAACATTATGATATTCTGACAAATTAGAGGCAGATCAGTGAAGACTGAAGTCAGTAATTAATGACAGACATTTGAGTTTCAGATTCCATACACATCAGAAGATTCATGCTAATGCAAGACCTGCTATTCTGTTGAGAGTCTACATTTGTAGGAAAACTATTTAAAACCTGTCCCTGTTTGTGGGCCTTGGTTCCACTTTAATTCATGGCTTTGGCCAGCTTTCCCACTCTAAGAGGTTGAAAGATATGAGCATGTATAACATCTGTCTGTAGGTATGGCCCATTGTACCCCCATTCACTCTGGCTTTGTCCAGCTTTCTTACATTAAACAATTGAGGGGTTATGACAGTCTGTGGGAACACCAACACATGACTACCTCACATGCAAAAGATGTTGGATGCTGCCAGATTCAAACCATCGACACCATTACCCATGCTATTATCCCTGGCCTAGTAAGCTAAACCAGGCAGAGAAGTTTCATTCTTCACACTATCAACAACATACAGGGATTGTCTGGTCAACAACATACAGGGATTGTCTGGTCTGCTGGTATGTCATTGCAGACTTACAGTTACAGCAGCTGTATGAGGACACTGATGGGTTTGGGCTGGGGTATAAACAGCCTATGCTCTGCTGTCATAGACAGTGGTGCGATGGTCTTGTGACCGTACTGTTTGGCATCGCCCTGGAATAATGTTGTGGAGTTTCTATCCATGTGGGCTAGTGGATTTTATGGGGCACATACTAGTGAACACAGTACCTGTTGTCTCATGTGGCTGTTAGATCTGTACAAGTAGCCCAGTTGCCACTATAGATCTTTGCAAGTAGCCCAGCAGCACACTATACATAGCCTACTATATTCCCTTGCATAAATGCTGCAGGTCCACACATATGCTACCATATTATAGTACCCCTTACAAGTGGTGTATAAGAGAGTGAATTCCCTTGTGAATGCAGCAGTTGACAGACCTGTAGTTCGGGCTGACTCTGCCTGATGCATACAGTCCACAGCCAAGAAATAGTGAGGTACATGTTGTGAGGTCTGGCTGGCGTTATGTTTACTAATATGTATGTGAGCCAGAGTAAGGTGGCAGTCCCTTGGTTGTCAGTGCATGTGCTGTGCATTGTCTCTTGGCCAATGCCAGGGCATATTGGGCATGCCTACATCTGCCTACAGGGGCAGCCTCATGGGGTGCCTCTTCAGATTCCCCCCTGTGGGTGTGGCTGTGGAGACCTAGGCACTGGTGGGAGGCTCTGTATCCCTACCCTTTGCTAAACTTGCTACAACTGTTTCCACAGGATCATATTGTGTAGAATGGCATATACTGTAAACATCTCTGCACATGTGGCTGGAGAGTACTGCAGGGCCCCACCTGATATATTGAACAGTGACTTCAAACGTCCAAACACATGCTCTATGATGTTCTTAATTTGTGTGAGTGCCTCATTATGGCATTCTTCTTTGGGTATGTGTGCATTTCTGATGGGTGTCATCATCCATGGTTCCAGTGTGTAGCCAGCATCCCCAAATAAATGGCAGTGTGGGATGTCCCTGCTAGAAAACATCTGGTAGAGCTGTGATGCATGCCCGATATGGGAGTCATCATGACTGCCAGGGCTGCCAACACACGCATTCATGATAATGCCCTGAGCATTGCACACAACCTGCCAGTTGATGGAGTGGTGCCTCTTGCAGCTGATGTAGATTCTACCCTCTTCACCAGGTGGTGCCTTGATGTGTACATCAGTGCAACCTATGGCACCCAGTACCTCAGGGTATTGTGCTACATGGTAGAAGTGTTGCATACTGCCGGCCCTCACCTCAGAAGTGAGGGGAAAATAAATGAGCTCACTTTCATATGGCAACATGGCATCCAGGAACTGGTAGAGTACCCTGGAAACAGATGCCTGTGAGACCCCCATCATGTTCCCAGTCGGTCTTTGGAAAGTACCTATAGCTAGTATCCTAAGGGCTACACATCCCTTTGTTTCCACTCGGATGGGTTCCCCTCTGCTGACTTTGGGTCTGAGTTGAGGTTGACAGAGCTCTGTAAGTTCTTGTAGTGTGTCCTTGACCACCTTGTAGTGCTCTACAATCTCCAGCTCATGTAGCTCCTGCTATGTTACCCTGGGCCTGAACACTTTTTTTCCTTCTCGGTCTAGGCTTCTGGTCAGCATTAGCAGCAGCTGCATTGATCTCAGCATCTAGCACATACATATGTAGCAGACCAGCAGCAGCCCCTAGCATTCTCTCAGTTAAAATTCCCAAGTCTGTACTCCACTAGTGCAGAGTATAGGAGGAAAATCAGATTGTAGGGTGTATGCATTCTTTATAGTGCTCTGCCCTAGGTACAGCCTGTGGGTTGGCAAGCTATGATGAACCTGCCAGGTACATCATTATGGGGTTTAAATGGCCAGTTTAAGTGCAACAGGGGTCATCAGTAATTGACATATCATTGGCTTTCCCAGCCTTTTTTTACAGCCTTCACTGCTTAACACTACGGTGTGCAAACCTGCACCACAAAAAAAGATAAACAATGCTCAGCAGTAGCTAGACATACCACCATGACAGTGCATTCTCAACAGGGTGATGCACCATGCAAACTTGCTGAAACATGTGCGTAGCAGGTAAACAAAGTTTAGCAGTCACTGGACAAACCCCCCTCCTGAGCATAGTGCTGTGCTCTTATACAGGCACCACTGAGCTTCAATGAGCTTAAAGGACTCTGGACACACCCCCTTTTGATGTCAGCTTCCTCTTCTGTGGATACCAACATGGTTCGGTGCCTACACAGATGGGATCTGCAAACATAGATACCCATTTTTGCTATTCATTAAACCCAGCTCATTTGCATACAGATCTCTGCTTAATATCTGGAAACTACATGGGTCCAGGGTCTGCCTCATTAGCAACCACAGCAGTTTACCATTTTACATACTCCACACAGTGTCCTATAATGTATTACTCTTACATACTCAGAAATTCCATTTTTTACAATATTTTTATATATTTTTTTCCCAAAACAGCATGTCTGCACACTGCTGCACATCTTGCAAACATACCCAGGGTATTAAAAAAAAACATTATTTTACATTATTTTCCATATAATTTTGGACACACAGTAATGAGTTTTGCACATATATGTGCCCTCTGTGCTATTTCTGCCACTGTCAGTACACCTTTACAGCCCCTGATGTAATTTTTACATTCTGTACATGGAATTTTCCTGTGTACATTACAGACACCAACACGGGGTCTGCATGACTGCCTGTCTGCTTGCTGAATCATTCTACCTGTCTCATTTGCATGCATTTCACCTGCTTATGAGGTGATTTGATTGTCACAGACACTTTTCACATGTTCGTGCACACCCCTCAGCTCTGTTTACTGGATTGCACATATGCTTACTTCCATGTAAATACCATGCCACTATGCCTACATGGAAAAAAAGTCCATGTAGGCTTTATTAAAGCCCCTTTGTATTATACTGTACAGTTTACAGTCATTGTATTATACACGGCCATATAGTGCATACAGCAATGACCCCAAGTCATTGCTCATTGTCTTAATTTTATGCAAAGGGAATGTCATATATATTGCCTGTTGCACTTGAAGTAAGGATAAGAAAATATTCAGAGATGTGTCAGCCTCAGAACTGGAGTGGACCCACACAATTATAAGAAACACTTTTTTTAAATATGCCAAAAAGACAAGCAATTGGCTTACTAAGGTAATACAGCCAGACATGACTTTGGATATTGCATGACTCCCTGATTTATTCATAGCAGTGTGTGGAGTTGTAAGATTTTTGCATTAACTTTTTTCCTTATGTAATCCTTTTTCCCAATGAAAATTGCACTTAATACTGTAAATTAAAATAGCAGTGATCTAACAGGGTACCTTTGTGTCTCTTGTTTTTTTTTTTTTTTTTTTTTTGGTGGGGTCCAGTCACTTTCATGATGTTTATCAACACAATCAGGAATTTATTTTTGTTCTTTAGATTAAATTGTTTCAGCAGTTTTCAGAACTGCAAAAAAGAGCTCTTGTCACTGCATTTTTTTTAAAAATGGTCAGTCTTGAAGGAACAATGTAAATCATTATGCCCACTTGCAGGTAATTAACATGTCCATTACATTTTGAACCTCAGCAAGATGAATTTACAAAATTGTGTGAAAAGTCCTTACACTTATGTTTGCAGTTTATTGTGATAAATTCTCTATTTTTTTTTTCTAATGATAAAGACCAATTTTCCAGCATTGTATGTGTGTGCAAATGTGTCTGTTACAGAGGGTGACTATATTACTTTACATGTGTTTTGTGTAGTGCAGTAGTATTGTGCTATGGCAGTTGTTATGGGCCATGACAGGTAGTGTATGCTGGCAAGTGTCTTGACTACAAATCACAGTTTGTGTACCTCTATTGGCTGTTGATACACTGGCAGTAGAGTTACAGAATGACAGGTGTATCACGGCCCTGTGTATGTTTGTGTCTCAGGAGTCTGAACTGTTCGACTATGGGCACATGGCGCAAGACAGCGGCACAGGGTGGCAAGGCAGCACAGTAGAAATATGGCTTCAGCAAGGTATGCCTGCATACATGCATGACTACATAACTGCATATGTGTAGAACAGTGTGTCAGGGACAATGGGGACAGTCAGCATCATCATACTTTCATACCCAGTGACAAGATCTGCCATCCTTGAAATGTGTCACCTGGGTATGCTGCACTTACAGATCTGGATGGGGGTGGGCATTAATTATTCTTATGTAGATGAGGGTGATTTAGGGCCAGTGGATAACCACAGGACCATAAAATGTATAACCAATGCACAGAGATAGGCCAGATGGCCATGTCTCTAGTGCTGCAAAGAGATATGTTTATACACATATACAAGCTGGATGCTGTGAGATTAGAATCCCTAAATATCTAGTAATACATACTATAGCTTGAATTATGTATTGCATGCACCACAAAGTTTATCTGCTATCAGAGTGTCATCCAGTGCTCTTAAGGTGGATGACATCAGCAGGCCTTAGGTTCATAGGTTCATAGGTTTATACTAGGCTATCTGCCCTAAGGCATTTATAAGCCTAGCCCAAATTATTGTGGCTTACGCCACCCCTTATATGAAAAAATACTGTGCCCATTAGTTTGTTGTGCCTCTGTCCAGCAGTGACCCAGAGATGATTCCCGGGGTAAACCTACGATCTCCCATCCACAGGTCTAGATTTCTCTTGAACAGAGTCAGCGAGGTGCTCTGCCTCACATGGACCGGGATTTTAAATCTATCCCTCCAGCACGTCCTATTTATATCCGTGCTAAGGTTTAAGTCGCTTGCTCTAGTGGTTTTGGTGGATTTCGATTTTTTGAGGTGGAGCATGTCCATTAATTCCGGGTTGGACATGGCCTTGTATGTCAGGCACATGTCACCTCTGAGCAGACGGTATGCGACTGAATAGAGCTGGAGTTTCTTCAATCTGGCAGCATATGACAGATTTTGGAGTCCCTTTATCTTTTTGGTGAGGAACTTTTGGGGTCTCTCCAATTGCTGCAGATGTCGGGTGAGATACATCCCGAATGGGGCATTGTACTTTCGATCATTGGTCTGATAAGTGAAGAGTGCAGGGATACAATGACCTCACTAGATCTGGATGTCAATCCCTTCATGATCAGGTGGGCAATGTAGATGGTCTTTCTAACCACTTTAGCAATGTGAGTGTCAAAGAAAGGCCACTGTCAACCTGGGTCCCCAGGTCCCTGATAACCTCTTCTGTGCTTAGTGGATTGCCACCTATATGGTAGCTTAGGGTTACCTTGTTTTCCCGAAGGGTATGACTATACATTTTTGGTGTTTAACTTCAGGCCATGGCTCTGGCACCAGCTATCTGTTTCCGTGAGTCCCTTCTGAAGGATATCAGTGTCCGATGCACTTTCCACTATGGCGCCCAGTTTGCAGTCATCTGCAAACTTTGTCAGCCAAAGTCCTCCCATGTTGGCCTGTACTTCTGAGAAGTAGATGCCAAACAATAGGGGCCAAGGACCGAGCCCTGTGGGACACCACTTGTGACCGGCTTGGAGTCTGACACAGCGCCAGCAACTCTAACCCTGTGGGTTCTGTCCTTAAGCCAGTTTGCAACCCATCTTGTGACATATGGGTTTACATTTAAGCTGGTAAGTTTTTCTACAATACCCGAGTGGGGTATTGTGAAACCTTTGCAAGGTCAAGGTAGGCTGTATGGACTGCCTTTCCCTCATCAATGGCCTTGGTGACTATTTCAAGAAGTCGACCAAGTTCAAAAGGCATGATCTTCCCTTGACAAAGCCAAACTGGGTCGGGTCCAATGTCTGCAAGTCCCTATATCTTTGTTTATGAGCTTCATTATGATCCTCTCCATAGCGTTGCAGACTAGACTTGTTAAGCTTATGGGGCGGTAATTACCAGGGTCCGTGAGCCACCTTTGTGGAGTGGGACCACAGTTGCCGTCACGCCACTCCTTGGGCACGTATCCTGTGGTAAGGCTGAGATTAAACAGCTGCCTTATGTGCGGGTTTAATTCCTCATTTAGCTTCGTGTAGCACACAGCCGGGGACACCATCCGGTCCCATTGATGCTGTGTTTTTAGCTTTAGAGAGCAGCTTTCACCTGCGCTTTTGAGATGTCGGGAGGCTACACTCCGCTGGTATACTTATCTCTCCTTTAGGGGCCGAGAGCGGTGAAGTTTGCACTGTACCTGTCTGCCAGTATGTTGGCAATGTCTGTGGGTTCAGTGATTTTTGTATCATTTTGGACTAATTCTGAGCATATCTGTGAGTTTCCACCCAGGTTCCTAACATAGCAGAAAAAGGCCATATGATTGTGCTTTGAATCCATGGCAATTTTTCTCTCAAAATTGGCCTTAGTTGATTTTATGAGTGCTCGTATTTTTTACTAATAATGATCAGGGGTGACTTCCCTTTTATGGATTTTGTTCTATCATGTAATAGCTTTCTCCTCTTATTGTAAAGTTTGTTAATGGCTGGGGTCCACCAGACTGGACGTTTGCCCTTTGTGGAAAGAGTCTTGGTTTTATTTGGGATTGCCTGATCCATGCAGTCCTGGAGGTGTTCATAGAAGGCATTTGTAAGGGCTTCCATAGCTTGGGTTGTGGTTTCCTCTGACTCAGGGGCCTTGAAGGATACCACACCAGTCTTGAGTAGTGTGAAGTTTGCTTTAGAAGTTCTTCACTATGGTCTTTTTGTTTGGGGTGGGGCGGGATGTGGATTTCCAGTGAGATTAGTTTATGATCAGATCTCACCAATGAGGGATATACTTTCGGTGTGGAGCATTTTGTCCCCATGTTTGTGACAATGAGATCTAGTATATTTTCTCCTCTCGTGGGAACAGTGACTAGCTGTTCCATGGCATTTGAATTTATGAACTCCAGGAACCGTTGGGCTAGAAAGTTAGGGCTTGAGTAATGTTCCCAGTCTATATTCGGGTAGTTGAAGTCACCCAATATGATGGTGTTTGGAGACCATCATATAGGAAACCAATGCTGAGGCCAGCAGCTAGTCACAGGGCCTTAAAATGAATAACGATTGCACAGAGACAAGCCATATGGGCATGTCTGAGGTGCCACAAGGTAATATATATATTTACACACACATACAAAAGTTTTATGATGTGAGACTTGAACACCCTACCAATCTACTGTTACACACTACAGCTTGCAGTACTTATCGCATGCACCATGGAGTTTACCTGTTGTTTGGTTGTCAGCCAGCACTCTTAAGATAGATTACATCATCAGGACTTGTAAAGGAGGCCAATACTGAGGCCAGCAGCTAGTCACAGGGCATAAAATGCATAACCATTACACAGAGATAGCCCATACAGGATTGTCTGAAGTGCTGCATAGATGACATCAGCAGGCCTTGTAAAGGAGGCCAATACTGAGGCCAGCAGCTAGTCACAGGGCATGAAATGCATAACCATTACACAGAGATAGCCTGTACAGGCTTGGCTGAAGTGCTGCATAGGCATACACACACACACACACACACATACACACACACACACACACACACACACATTGGATGATGTGAGAATACCCCTTCATATCTAGTAGTACACACTGCAGCTTGCAGTTCTTATCACATTAGCCACTGTGTTTATCTGTTATATTATCAGACAGCACTCTTAAGATGGATGACATCATCAGGCTTTAAAAGGAGACCAATATTGAGGCCAGCAGCTAGTCACAGGGCATAAAATGCATAAGCATTGTGGCCCATACTAGCTTGCCTGAAGTGCTGCATGGGAATATTTTCACACACACACATACACACACACACACACACACACACACACACACACACACACACACACACACACACACACACACACACACATTACATGATGTGAGAATAGAACCTTTAACTATCTAGTAGTACACACTACAGCTTGCAGTACTTATTGCATGTGCCATATTGTTTATCTATTATTAGATTGTCAGCCAGCACTATTAAGCTGGATGTCATCAGCAGGCCTTATGAAAGAGGAACTTTAGAGGTGAGCAGCCAGTCACAGGGCCATAAAATGCATACCACTGAATAGAGATAGCCCATATGGGCATGTCCATAATGTTATCATCATCACCATCATCATCATCTTCTTCTTTCAGCTGTCCCCATTAGGGGTCGCCACAGTGGATCATCTGTTTCCATTTCTTCCTGTCCTCTGCATCTTGCTCTGTCACACCAACCACCTGCATGTCCTCTCTCAACACATCCATAAACCTTATCTTAGACCTTCCTCTTTTCCTTTTACCTGGTAGCTTCATCCTTAGCATCTTTTTCCCATGACTGCAGTGGTGGTGTTGCGGTAGTGTTGTCGCCTCACAGTATGACGTTGTCCTGTTCAATTCTCAGCTAGAGCGTCTTCTGTGTTGACATACGTGAATGGGTGTACCTTCGTTGAAGGTTATGTGTCAGAGCTGGCAACTCAGCACGTAAAAATCTACTGCCAATTATTAGCAGACCAGAGTTCTGCTGTGGCGACCCCTAACTGGGAAAAGCCGAAAGGCACAACAACAACAACTCAGCTTTCCTCCTCAGCACATGTCCAAACCCATGTTCATACTGCTATGAGAGGCTATATTGACACATACACACACACACACACACAAACACACACACACACACACACACACACACACACACACACACACACACATACACACACACACACCCACACACACACACACACACACACACACACACACACACACACACACACACACACACACATTATGAGATTAGAAGTCCTAACTATCGAGTATTACACAGTATAGTTCACAGTATATATATATCGCATGCACCACAAATTATGTTTGTTGTATATGTTGCTGCAAGCACAGCACTTGTGGAGTACACAAAGTGGCCTTGTGTTAGTATGTGTGGTCTGCAGAGTGATATTGCTTGGTACTTTTATTGTACCGAGTGTCCTAGGGGTGGGATACTGGATAATATCTCTGCTCTGTGTATACACTTACCAATCTGGCCATATGTGTCTGTTTGCCGTCTGAAAGGCTGACATATTGCCAGGGATATTATGGCCTGTTCAAGGCATGCATTGCACCTATTGTATATTACACCATCTGTGTACCTGCATCTGTCTACAGGGTGACAGTTTGCAGGTACAGGGTCGGTGGGTGAATGAATTATGTACTGTTGCGGCCTTGGTCTGGTGCCATTGGACAACTGTTGTGCTGTGTAAATGCATATAACCTCAGCATCCCCACCCATCATATCTATATAAATGTGTTTAAGAGGAATGTCTTCTTAAATGTTGTGTGTGTGTGTATGTTATATAAATGTGTTATGTAGATATATGTGGGGAGTCTATGTATCATTGTATTTTATATAGCTGTATGTACCTCTTGTTATCATATATATATATCTATATATATATATATATATATATATATATATATATATATATATGTGTGTGTGTGTGTGTGTGTGTGTGTGTGCCACATGCTGATAGAAACACTAATCAACTGTGAGGGGTACAGGGAGAGACAGATATGTATACATGCCTGTATGAATATATAGACATATTTCCACATAACAGGTCTTTGGGTGGTAGAGGCAGCAGACTTGGGGGTAAGTTAGCTAAGTGTAGGAGCATGCCCAGTGTGATTGTCTGTACTGACAAGGTGACTCCATGCCAGAGCTACCTGCACTCCAGTCCAGGATTACGTATGCTGCAGGCCATTGGCAGCTGCACCTGTTATGTCAGTACTGCAGTTCCCTCATATTGTCCCAGATATTCCCCGTCTGTTTGCTGAAGTTCATATGTGACTCATTCCTCACAAATGTACAGAGCTTCACTGACTGTCCAGAAGTTTGCCTCATACATTTGGTCCATTTCACATAATATTATGATATTCTGGCAAATTACTGGCAGATCAGTGAAGACTGAAGTCAGTAATTAATGACAGACATTTGAGTTTCAGATTCCATACACATCAGGAGATTCATTCTAATGCAAGACCTGCTATTCTGTCGACATTCTACATTTGTAGGAGAACTATTTAAAACCTGTCCCTATTTGTGGGCCTTGGTCCCACTTTTATTCATGGCTTTGGCTAGCCTTTCCACTCTAAGAGGTTGAAAGATATGAGCATGTATAACATCTGTCTGTAGGTATGGCCCATTGCATCCCCATTCAATCTGGCTTTGTCCAGCTTTCTTGTATTAAACAATTGAGGGGTTATGACAGTTTGTGGGAATACCACCATATAAGTACCTCACATGCAAAAGATGTTGAATGCTGCCAGATTCAAACCATCAACACCATTACCCATACTATTATCCCTGGCCTAGTGAGCCAAAACAGGCAGAGAAGTTTCATTCCTCACACTATCGACAACATACAGGGATTGTCTGGTCTGCTAGTATGTCATTGGAGACTTACTGTTACAGCAGCTGTATGAGGACACTGATGGGTTTGGGGTGGGGTACAAACAGTCTATGCTCTGCTGTCATATACAGTGGTGCGACGGTCTTGTGGCCGTACTGTTTGACATCTCCCTGGAATAACGTTGTGGAGTTTCCAGCCATGTGGGCTAAGGGATTGTATGAGGCACATACTAGTGAACACAGCACCTGCTGTCTCATGTGGCTGTTAGATCTGTACAAGTAGCCCAGTTGCCACTATAGATCTTTGCAAGTAGCCCAGCAGCACACTATACATAGCCTACTATATTCCTTGCATACATGCTGCAGGTTCACACATATGCTACCATATTATATTACCCCTTACAAGTGGTGTATAAGAGAGTGACTTCCCTTGTGAATGCAGCAGTTGACAGACCTGTAGTTCGGGGCTGAATCTGTCTGATGCATGCAGTCCACAGCCAAGAAATATTGAGGTATAGGTTTTGAGGTCTGGCTGGCATTATATTTACTAATATGTATGTGAGCCGGAGTAAGGTGGCAGTCCCTAGGTTGTCAGTGCATGCGCTGTGCTTTGTCTCTTGGCCAATGCCAAGGCATATTGGGCATGTCTACATCTGCCTGCAGGGGCAGCCTCATGGGGTTCCTCTTCAGAGTCCCCCTATGGGTGTGGCTGTCGTGACCTAGGCACTGGTGGGAGGCTGTGTATCCCTAACCTTTTTGGAACTTGCTGCAGCTGTTTCCACAGGATCATATTGTGTAGAATGGCATATAATGTGAACATCTCTGCACATGTGGCTGGAGAGTACTGCAAGGTCCCACCTGATATACTGATGCACCGGAACAGTGACTTCAAAAGCCAAACACACACTCTATGATGTTCCTAGTTTGTGTGAGTGCCTCATTTTGGCATTATTCTCCGGGTATGTGTGCATTTCTGATGGGTGTCATCATCCATGGTTCCATTGTGTAGCCAGCATCCCCAAATAAATGGCAGTGTGGGATGTCCACCCTAGAAAACATCTGGTACAGCTGTGATGCAGGCCAGATATGGGAGTCATAACTGCCAGGGCTGCCAGCACATGCATTCGTGATAATGCCCTGAGCATTGCACACAACCTGGCAGTTGATTGAGTGGTGCCTCTTACAGCTGATGTAGATTCTACCCTCTTCGCCAGCCAGTGCCTTGATGTGTACATCAGTGCACTCTATTGCACCCAGTACCTCAGGGTATTGTGCTACATGGCAGAAGTGTTGCATACTGCCGGCCCTCACCTCAGGAGTGAGGAAAAAATTAGTGTGCTCACTGGCATATGGTAGCATGGCATCCTGGAACTGGTAGAGTACCCTGTAAGCAGATGCCTGTGAGACCCCCATCATGTCCCCAGTCAGTCTTTGGAAAGTAGCTGTAGCAGTATCCCAAGGGCTACACATACCTTTGTTTCCACTGGGATGGGCTCCCCTCTGCTGCCTCTAGGTCTGAGTTGAGGTTGACAGAGCTCTGTAAGTTCTTGTAGTATATCCCTGTCCACCTTGTAGTGCTCTACAATTTCCAGCTCATGTAGCTCCTGCTAGGTTACCCTGGGCCTGAACACTTTTTTTCCTTCTCAGTCTAGGCTTCTGGTCAGCATCAGCAGCAGCTGCATTGATCTCAGCATCTAGCACATACATATGTAGCAGACCAGCAGCAACCCCTAGCATTCTCTCTGTTAAAATTCCCAAGTCTGTACTCCACTAGTGCAGAATATAGGAGAAAAATCAGATTGTAGGGTGTATGCATTCTTTATAGTGCTCTGCCCAAGGTACAACTTGTGGGTTGGCAAGCTATGATGAAACTGCCAAGTACATCATTATGGGGTTTAAATGGCCTAGTTTAAGTGCAACAGGGGTCATCAGTAATTGACATATCATTGGCTTTCCCAGCCTTTTTTTAGAGCCTTCACTGCTTAACACTACGGTGTGCAAACTGCACCACAAAAAAAATAAACAATGCCCAGCAGTCGCTAGACACACCAACATGGCTGTGCATGCTCAGCAGGGAGGCGCACCATGCAAACATGCAGAAACAGGTGTGTAGCAGATAAACAAAGTTTAGCAGTCACTGGACAAACCCCCCTGCTGAGCATAGTACTGTGCTCTTATACAGGCACCGCTGAGCTCCAATGAGCTTAAAGGACTCTGGACAAACCCCTTTTTGATTTCAGCTAGCTCTTTGTGAATACCAACATGGTTCAGTGCCTGCACAGATGGGAAATGCAAACATAAATATCCATTTTTGCTATTCATTAAACCCAGCAGATTTGCATACAGATGCCTGCTTAATATCTGGAAACTACACGGGTCCAGGGTCTGCCTCATTAGCAACCACAGCAGTTTACCATTGTACATACTCCACACAGGGTCCTATAATGTATTACGCTTACATACTCACAAATTCCATTTTTTACAATATTTTTATATTTTTCCAATAACAGCATGTCTGCGCACTGCTGCACACCTTGCAAACATACCCAGGGTATTAAAAAAAAAATATTTTACATTATTTTCCATATAGTTTTGGACACACAGTGGTTAGTTTTGCACATATCTGTGTCCTCTATGCTATTTCTGCCACTGTCAGTAGACTTTTACAGCTCCTGGTGTCATTTTTACATACTGTACATAGAATTGTTCTGCCATTACAGACACCAAAACAGGGTCTGCACGACTGCCTATCTGCTTGCTGGATCATTCTACCTGTCTCATTTGCATGCATTTCACCTGCTTATGAGGTGATTTGCATGCCACTGACACTTCCGTGTTCATATGTTCGTGCACACCCCTCAGCTCTGTTTACTGGATTGCACATATGCTTACTTCCATGTAAATTCATGCCACTATGCCTACATGGAAAAAAGTCCATGAAGGCTTTATTAAATCCCCCTTTGTATTATACTGTGCAGTTTACAGTCATTGTATTATACAGGCCATACAGTGCATACAGCACGGACCCCAAGTCATTGCTCATTGTCTTCATTTTATGCAAAGGGAATGTCATATATATTGCCTGTTGCACTTGAAGTAAGGATAAGAAAATATTCAGAGATGTGTCCGCCTCAAAACTGGAGTGGAACCACACAATTATAAGGATTACTTTTTTTTATTTTTAATATGCCAAAAAGACAAGAAATTGGCTTACTAAGGTAATACAGCCAGACTTGACCTTAAATATTGCATGACTCCCTGATTTAATCATAGAAG
Organism: Protopterus annectens; assembly: GCF_019279795.1. Taxonomy (NCBI): domain Eukaryota; kingdom Metazoa; phylum Chordata; order Ceratodontiformes; family Protopteridae; genus Protopterus; species Protopterus annectens. The sequence goes on along the minus strand of NC_056731.1, from coordinate 1,504,391,630 downwards.
TGTGTGGAGTTGTATGCTTTTTGCATTAACTTTTTTCCTTATGTAATCCTTTTTCCTAATGAAATTTGCACGTAATACTGTAAATTAAAATAGCAGTGATCTAACAGGGTAGCTTTGTGTCTGTTTTTTTTTTTTTTTTTTTTTTTTTGCGGGGTCCAGTCACACACTTTCATGGTGTTTATCACAGCAATCAATAAATTGTTTTTGTTCCTTAGATTAAATTGTTTCAGCAGTTTTTAGAACTGCAAAAAGAGCTGTTGTCACTGCATATTTTTAAAAATGGTCAGTCTTGAAGGAACAAGGTAAATCATTATGCCCATTTGCAGGTAATTAACATGTCCATTGCATTTTGAACCTCAGCAGGATGAATTTACAAAATTGTGTGAAAAGTCCTTACAGTTATGTTTGCAGTTTATTGTGATAAACTCTCTATTTTTGTTCTAATGATAAAGACCAATTTTCCAGCACTGTATGTGTGTACAAATGTGTCTGGCACACAGGGTGACTATATTACTTTACATGTGTTTGTGTAGTGCATTAATATTATGCCATGGCAGTTGTTGTGGGCCATGACAGGTACTGTATGCTGGCAAGTGTCTTGGCTACACATCACAGTTTGTGTACCTCTGTTGGCTGTTGGTACACTGGCAGTAGTGTTAAAGAATGACAGGTGTATCATGGTCCTGTGTATGTTGGTGTCTCTGGAGTCTGAGTAGTTCAACTACCAAATGTGGAATGTGCAACCAATGTAAGTATATAAATGATAGTTCAAAAATTAAGTTAAACAATATAACAAAATCTATTGTACATTGTAGAAATGGGAATTGTAATACACAGCGTATAGTGTATATTGCTACCTGTTCTAAATGTCCGGCCTATTATATAGGCAAAACTGAAAGGAAGTTCAAAACACGAATTTATGAGCATATGTATAGAATAAAGAAAGGAGATACTAACAATGCCCTAAGTAAACATGTTATTGATATGGGTAATGAACATACATTTAGCTTCTCCATTATTGACCAGGTTGACTTGGTCGATAGAGGTGGGAATTGGAAAGTTTATTTAGCTTGGGTAGAAAGTAAATGGCAGATATGTTTAGATGCCACGACCCTCCCTGGAATTAATGATAACATTAGTTTGAAACCTTTTTTGTTATTAAATTAATAGGGATATTTACAAAATCAGTTGAGGAACATCCTTATGCTTCAACAATAGTAGCATTCCTTTAAGCAATGGCAAATGTTAATACATTACAGTTTACATAATTTAATATAGGGTTTTAGATTACATTATTTTTTTCCAGTACTATATAGTTTTTAGGCTATAGAATATATTTATGTAGATTTGTACAATTTTTTCACATCATGACATTTTTTAAAAATGTTTTTAAAATAATTTTTTAATACATTTGTATTAAATATCTTTTGGTGCCAAAATTGGTATATAAACAGGGAAACTAATGAGTGTTATTGGTTCTGATGAAGTCTGGAGCACACCAGATGAAAGTGCTTAACCTTGAGTTACTGAGCTCTGTGTTTGGAATCATCTAGTGTTTTATCATCATTAAAACAGTGTTTTGAATAACGTTGTTGGATCATCTTCCTTGGTCGAGTCCGTGGATCTGTTTTGTGCCACTTGGAGTACATAGGTGTTGGTGATACTTCTTATTTTACTAGTTCAACTATAGGCACATGATGGCAATACAGCGGCACAGGGTGGCAAAGCAGCACCACAGAAATATGGCTTCAGCAAGGTATGCCTGCATACATGCATGGCTCTCTAACTGCATATGTGTAGACCAGTGTGTCAGGGACAATGGGGACAGTCAGCATCATCATTCTTTCATACCCTGTGACAAGATCTGCTACCCATGATATGTGTCACCTGTGTATTCTGTACTTAAAAATCTAGATGGTGGTGGAAATTAAGTATTCTTATGTAGAGGAGGGTGGTTTAGGGCCAGTGGCTAGCCACAGGACCATAAAATGTATAACAAATGCACAGAGGTAGGCCAGATGGCCATGTCTCTAGTGCTGCAAAGAGATATTTTTATACACATATAGAAGTTGGATGCTCTGAGATTAAAATCCCTACATATGTAGTAATACATACTATAGCTTGAATTATGCATTGTTTGCACCACAAGTTTATCTGCTATCAGAGTGTCAGCCAGAGCTCTTAAGGTGGATGACATCAGCAGGCCTTGTAAAGGAGGCCAATACTGAGGCCAGCAGCTAGTAACAGGGCATAAAATGCATAACCATTACACAGAGATAGCCCATACGAGATTGTCTGAAGTGCTGCATGGATGACATCAGCAGGCCTTGTAAAGAAGGCCAATACTGAGGCCAGCAGCTAGTCACAGGGCATGAAATGCATAACCATTACAAAGAGATCGCCCACGCAGGCTTGTCTGAAGTGCTGCATGGGGATATACACACACACACACACACACACACACACACACACACATTGGATGATGTGAGAATAATACCCCTTCCTATCTAGAAGTACACACTGTAGCTTACAGTACTTATCACATTAGCCACGGTGTTTATCTGTTATTATATTGTCAGCCATCACTCTTAAGGTGGATGACATCAGCAGGCTTTATAAAGGAGGCCAATATTGAGGCCAGCAGCTAGTCACAGGGCATAAAATGCATAAGCATTGCACAGAAGTGGCCCACACTGTCTTGTCTGAAGTACTGCATGGGAATATATTCATGCGCACACACACACACACACACACACACACACACACACACACACACACACACACACGTTACATGATGTGAGAATAGAACCCATAACTATGTAGTAGTACACACTGCAGCTTGCAGTACTTACTGCATACGCCATAGTGTTTATCTATTATTAGATTGTCAGCCAGCACTCTTAAGGTGGATGACATCAGCAGGCCTTATGGAAGAGGATCTTTAGAGGAAGCAGCCAGTCACAGGGCCATAAAATGGATACCATTGAATGGAGGGGCTATACTGACACACACACACACATACACACACACACACACACACACACACACACACACACACACACACACACACACATTATGAGATTAGAACTCCTAACTATCGAGTATTACACAGTACAGTTCACAATATTATCACACATACCACCAGTTATGTTTGATGTATATGTTGCTGCAAGCACAGCACTTGTGGAGTACACAAAGTGGCCTTGTGTTAGTATGTGTGGCCTGCAGAGTGATATTGCTTGGTACTGTTATTGTATCTAGTGACCTAGGTGTGGGATACCGGATAATATCCCTGCTCTGTGTGTACACTTTCCAATCTGGCCATATGTGGCTATTTGCAGTCTAAAAGGAGGACATATGGCCAGGGATAATATGGCCTGTTCAAGGCATGCATTGCACCCATTGTATATTAAACCATCTGTGTACCTGCATCTGTCTACAGGGTGACATTTTGCACATACAGGGGTCTGTGGGTGAATGGATTATGTACTGCTGTGGCCTTGGTCTGGTGCATCAGACAACTGTTGTAATGTGTAAATGCAGATGACCCCAGCATCCCCACCAATCATATCTATATAAATGTGTTTAACAGGAATGTTTCCTTAAATGTTGTTGTGTGTGTGCACATTATGTAAATGTGTTATGGAGATATATGTGGGGAGTCTATGTATCATTGTACTTTATATAGCTATATGTACCTCTTGTTATTATATATATATATATATATATATATATATATATATATATATATATATATATATATATATCTGCCACATACTGACAGAGACACTAATCAAGTGTGTGGGGGACAGGGAGAGACAGATATGTATACATACCTGTATGCATATATAGACATATTTCCACATAGCAAGTCTTTGGGAGGTAGAGGCAACAGGCTTGGGGTCAAGTTAGCTAAGTGTAGGATCATAACCAGTGTGATTGTCAGTAATGACAAGGTGACTCCACGCTAGAGCTACCTGCACTCCAGTCCAGGATTATGTGTGCTGCAGGCCATTGGCTGCTGCACATATTCCCAGAGTACTGCAGTTCCCTCATATTGTCCCAGATATTCCCTGTCTGTTTGCTGACTTTCATATGTGACTCATACCTCACAAATGTACAGAGCTTCACAGACTGTCCAGAAGTTTGCCAAATATGTTTGGTCCATTTCACATAACATTATGATATTCTGGCAGATTAATGGCAGATCAGTGAAGACTGAAGTCAGTAATTATTGACAGACATTTGTGTTTCAGCGTTCATACACATCAGGAGATTCATGTTAATGCAACACGTTATTCTGTCGACATTCTACATTTGTAGGAGAATTATTTAAACCCTCTCCCTATTTGTGGGCCTTGGTCCCACTTTTATTCATGGCTTTGGCCAGCTTTTCTGCTCTAAGATGTTGAAAGATATGAGCATGTATAACATCTGTCTGTAGGTATGGCCCTTTGCACCCCCATTCACTCTGGCTTTGTCCAGCTTTCTTGCAGTAACCAATTGAGGGGTTATGACAGTCTGTGGGAATCCAACTACATGAGTACCTGACATGCAAAAGATGTTGGATGCTGCCAGGCTCAAGCCATCAACATCATCACCCATGCTATTATCCCTGGCCCAGTGAGTCAAACCAGGCAGAGAAGTTTCATTCCTTACACTATCAACAACATACAGGGATTGTCTGGTCTCCTGGTATGTCATTGCAGACTTACTGTTACAGCAGTTGTATGAGGACACTGATGTGTTTGGGGTGGGGTACAAACAGCCTATGCGCTGCTGTCATAGACAGTGGTGCGATGGTCCTGTGACCGTACTGTTTGGCATCTCCCTGGATTAATGTTGTGGAGTTTCCAGCCATGTGAGCTAGTAGATGTTATGGTGCACATACTAGTGAACAAAGTACCTGTTGTCTCATGTGGCTGTTAGATCTGTAGAAGTAGCCCAGTTGCCCTCTATATATTTTTGAAAGTAGCCCAGCAGCAGACTATATATAGCCTACTATATTCCCTTGCATACATGCGCCAGTTCCACACATATGCTACCATATTATAGTACCCCTTACAAGTGGTGTATAAGAGAATGACTTACCTTGTGAATGCAGCAATTGACAGACTTGTAGTTCAGGGATGACTCTGTCTGATCTATGCAGTCCACAGCCAAGAAATAGTGAGGTACAGGTTGTGTGGTCTGGCTGGCATTATCTTTATTAATATGTATGTGAACCAGAGTAAGGTGGCAGTCCCTAGGTTTTCAGTGCATGTGCTGTGCATTTTCTCTTGGCCAAGGCCAGGGCATATTGGGCATGCCTACATCTGCCTACGGGGGCAGCCTCATGGGGTTCCACTTCAGAGTCCCCCCTGTGGACGTGGCTGTGGTGACCTAGGCACTGGTGGGAGGCTGTGTATCCCTACCCTTTGCTAAACTTGCTGCAGCTGTTTCCACAGGATCATATTGTGTAGAATGGCATATACTGTGAACATCTCTGCACATGTGGTTGGAGAGTACTGCAGGGTCCCACCTGATATACTGATGCACTGGAACAGTGACTTTAAAAGACCGAACACATGCTCTATGATGTTCCTAGTTTGTGTGAGGGCCTCATTATGGCATTCTTCTGTGGGTATGTGTGCATTTCTGATGGGTGTCATCATCCATGGTTCCAGTGTGTAGCCAGCATCAACAAATAAATGGCAGTGTAGGATGTCCCCCCTAGAAAACATCTGGTAGAGCTGTGATGCATGCCAGATATGGGAGTCATCATAACTGCCAGGGCTGCCAGCACATGCATTCATAATAATGCCCTGAGCATTGCACACAACCTGGCAGTTGATGGAGTAGTGCCTCTTACAGCTGATGTACATTCTACCCTCTTCACCAGGCGGTGCCTTGATGTGTACATCAGTGCACTCTGTTGCACCCAGTACCTCAGGGTATTGTGCTATATGGTAGAAGTGTTGCATACTGCCGGCCCTCACCTCAGGAGTGAGGGGAAAATTAATGTGCTCACTTGGCATATGGTAGCATGGCATCCTGGAACTGGTAGAGTACCCTGGAAGCAGATGCCTGTGAGACCCCCATCATGTCCCCAGTCGGTCTTTGGAAAGTACCTGTAGCTAGTATCCTATGGGCTACACATCCCTTTGTTTCCACTGGGATGGATTCCCCTCTGCTGACTCTGTGTCTGAGTTGAGGTTGACAGAGCTCTGTAAGTTCTTGTAGTATGACCCTGACCACCTTGTAGTGCTCTACAATCTCCAGCTCATGTAGCTCCTGCTAGGTTACCCTGGGCCTGAACACTTTTTTTCTTCTCGGTCTAGGCTTCTGGTCAGCATCAGCAGCAGCTGCATTTATCTCAGCATCTAGCACATACATATGTAGCAGACTTGCATCAGCCCCTAGCATTCTCTCAGTTAAAATTCCCAAGTCTGTACTCCACTAGTGCAGAGTATAGGAGAAAAATCAGATTGTAGGGTGTATGCATTCTTGATAGTGCTCTGCCCTAGGTACAGCCTGTGGGTTGGCAAGCTATGATGAACCTGCCAAGTACATCATTATGGGGTTTAAATGGCCTAGTTTAAGTGCAACAGGGGTCATCAGTAATTGACATATCATTGGCTTTCCCAGCCTTTTTTTTTACAGCCTTCACTGCTTAACACTACGGTGTGCAAACTGCACCACAAAAAAGATAAACAATGCTGAGCAGTAGCTAGACACACCACCATGACTGTGCATGCTCAGCAGGGAGGCGCACCATGCAAACATGCAGAAACAGGTGCGTAGCAGGTAAACAAAGTTTAGCAGTCACTGGACAACCCCCCCTCCTGAGCATAGTGCTGTGCTCTTATACAGTCACCGCAAAGCTCTAATGAGCTTAAACGACTCTGGACAAACCCCCTTTTGATTTCAGCTACCTCTTTGTGAATACCAACATGGTTCAGTGCCTACACAGATGGGATCTACAAACATAGATACCCATTTTTGCTATTCATTAAACCCAGCTCATTTGCATACAGATCCCTGCTTAATATCTGGAAACTACATGGGTCCAGGTTCTGCCTCATTAGCAACCACAGCAGTTTACCATTGTACATACTCCACACAGGATCCTATAATGTATTATGCTTGCATACTCACAAATTCCATTTTTACAATATTTTTATATTTTTTCCCATACCAGCATGTCTGTGCACTGCTGCGCACCTTGCAAACATACCCACGGTATTAAAAAGAAATTATTTTACATTATTTTCCATACAGTTTTGGACACACAGTGGTTAATTTTGCACATATCTGTGTCTTCTGTACTATTTCTGCCACTGTCAGTACACTTTTACAGCCCCTGGTGTCATTTTTACATCCTGTACATGGAATTTTTCTGTGTACATTACAGACACCAAAACAGGGTCTGCACGACTGCCTATCTGCTTGCTGGATCATTCTACCTGTCTCGTTTGCATGCATTTCACCTGCTTATGAGGTGATTTGCATGCCACTGACACTTCCATGTTCACATGTTCGTGCACACTCCTCAGCTCTGTTTACTGGATTGCACATATGCTTACTTCCATGTAAATACCATGCCACTATGCCTACATGGAAAAAAGTCCATGTAGGCTTTATTAAATCCCCCTTTGTATTATACTGTGCAGTTTACAATCATTGTATTATACAGGGCCATGCAGTGCATACAGCACGGACCCCAAGTCATTGCTCATTGTCTTCATTTTATGCAAAGGGAATGTCATATATACTGCCTGTTGCACCTGAAGTAAGGATAAGAAAATATTCAAAGATGTGTCAGCCTCAAAACTGGAGTGGAACCACACAATTATAAGGATTACTTTTTTTTTAATATGCCAAAAAGACAATAAATTGGCTTACTAAGGTAATACAGCCAGACTTGACCTTAGATAGATTTATTCATAGCAGTGAGTGGAGTTGTATGCTTTTTGCATTAACTTTGTTTCCTTATGTAATCATTTTTCTCAATGAAAATTGCACTTAATACTGTAAATTAAAATAGCAGTGATCTAACAGGGTAGCTTTGTGTCTTTTTTTTTTTTGGTGGGGTCCAGTCACACACTTTCATGGTGTTTATCACAGCAATCAATAATTAATTTTTGTTCCTTAGATTAAATTGTTTCAGCAGTTTTTAGAACTGCAAAAAAGAGCACTTGTCACTGCATATTTTTAAAAATGGCCAGTCTTGAAGGAACAAGATAACATCATTACGCCCATTTGCAGGTAATTAACATGTCCATTGCATTTTGCACCTCAGCAGGATGAATTTACAAAACTGTGTGAAAAGTCCTTACAGTTATGTTTGCAGTTTATTGTGATAAACTCTCTATTTTTACTCTAATGATAAAGACCAATTTTCCAGCACTGTATGTGTGTACAAATGTGTCTGGCACACAGGGTGACTATATTACTTTACATGTATTTGTGTAGTGCATTAGTATTTTGCCATGGCAGTTGTTGTGGGCCATGACAGTTACTGTATGCTGGCAAGTGTCTTGGCTACACATCGCAGTTTGTGTACCTCTGTTGGCTGTTGGTACACTGGCAGTAGTGTTACAGAATGACAAGTGTGTCATGGTCCTGTGTATGTTTTCGTCTCAGGAGGCTGAGCCGTTCAGCTGTGGGCACATGACGGCAATACAGCTGCACAAGGTGGCAAACCAGCATCAGAGAAATATGGCTTCAGCAAGGTATGCCTGCATACATGCATGGCTCTCTAACTGCATATGTGTAGAACAGTGTGTCAGGGACAATGGGGACAGTCAGCGTCATCATTCTTTCATACCCTGTGACAAGATCTGCTACCCTTGATATGTGTCACCTGTGCATGCTGTACTTACAAATCTAGATAGTGGTGGAAATGAATTATTCTTATGTAGATGAGGGTGGTTTAGAGACAGTGGCTAGCCACAGGACCATAAAATGTATAACAAATGCACAGAGATAGGCCAGATGGCCATGTCTCTAGTGCTGCAAAGAGATATGTTTATACACATATACAAGTTGAATGCTGTGAGATTAGAATCCCTA